>NW_026575148.1:4380000-4390000 GCF_905146905.1 Nyctereutes procyonoides
CTACTATGCTCATTAGGTAATCTCTATACATACATAGTTGTCTGAAAACTATGATTCACTCCCAGCTTTGTTCTTCATGAGATTAGAAAAACTTTAGGGTCATTTTGAATGCAGAATATCATTCTATTTCCATAACTATAGGCTCTGTATAATACTAGATGTATTTCTGCAAGCACTGAAAATAAATCTTTCTGTTTAGAATTTCCATTCGGCATTATTTGCACTAGACCTTTTATGAACTTAGACAATTTAATCATGCCTTGTATTTGCATCTTTTTTCTTTCTCCTGGAGTTTTTTTTCCACACACCAGCCCCCCTGTTACCAACTCCTTGACAATGCTTTTAAGATCGTGTTTTCTTCTTTCTCCAGCCTCATCTTTAACTCCATCCTTCAGTCCCCAACATTTCTCTTCCAAATATGATAATCTATTTAGAGTTTCCCACAAGAAAGATGTTCCCTATCTGCATTTGTTATAAGCATTATCACTTCTTCCATCCCCTTGTACCTCCATCTTTCAGTTGTTTAGGTATCTCCTTTTCTTAGATGATTCCCATGATTCTCCTACCCCTAAGCCTCATACTGTGTTAAGCACTCCCCTGAACAACTTTTAAAGTTTTACAATTGGATATTTATTGTATGTGCCCCCTAATTGGCCTTTAAGTTCCTTAAAGGAAAGAAAAATATGCTGTGGACTTTGTATTCTTGGCATTAGCATAGTGTCTAGTACAAAGTTGAGGCTTAATAAATAATGGTGGAAGGAATGATGCACTAGTTAATTAAGCTACACAGAACATAAAATGAGCTTTCTGTATTTTAGAAAGTAATATTCTTTTTACATTAAATTCCAATTTTATTTCAGCATTTCTAGGTCTTAGGTCTGTATCCCACCACTACAATCATAAGACAGGAATGGCTTGGGATTTTTTTTTTCAGATGTTTGTCATGATTAAATAGTCTCTTAAAGAGTATGGTAAATATTTTTAAATGTTAGCTGAGGATTAATATGAGAATAGTTTATTTTAGATATTTAATATATCTTAAAACATTTTAAAGCAACAAGTTGATGCTTAAGGATTCTTATATCTTCCTTCTCTTTTTAAAAGCCCTACAAATTTGGTCTTTAAGCCTTAAAATTTTTGAATTAAATTATTTTAACACAGTGGAAAGGAGAGGAGAGAGACTTTCTGTACATGAACAGATAGAAAGAGGTAAAAAAGAGATGGATTGACAAAACTCTGTGGGTGTTTCTATTTTCCAGTGAATTAGAAGAGCTTGCAACAGCAGCAAATTATAGTCTTGAGGAAACTCTACTGTGGGTTTCTGATGGAAAATAATAGACAGGATTTACTTCCATACGGGAAGCTGAGAGATAGCTGTCTTGATCTCTTCATTTCATATAGGCTTTCTAATTTTGTATTGCTCTTGAAAAGTTTTACTTTTAAGATACCATTTCCACAACCTGAAAGAATTCTGAGATGATACTGAATACCATTGCTCTTCCTTTACCTCCCTCACTGTATTGCAAGCAACTAAATCTTAAAGTTGAGATTTCTTTCCAATTAGGGAAACTAATGAGGATGCATACCCACAATGATCTCAGGGGTATAAATATTGATATCCTAATTACAGAGTTAGGTGACAGTAATATTAATCAATTACAAATTCAGGAAAATTTGTACTTATCTATAAAAATACATAATATTAATCATTGAATTAATTATATATAGAGGGATCCCTGGGTGGCACAGCGGTTTGGCGCCTGCCTTTGGCCCGGGGCGCGATTCTGGAGACCCGGGATCGAGTCCCACGTCGGGCTCCCGGTGCATGGAGCCTGCTTCTCCCTCTGCCTGTGTCTCTGCCTCTCTCTCTCTCTCTCTCTGTGACTATCATAAATAAATAATTAAAAAATTAAAAAAAAATATATATAGAAATGGTCACCTCACTTGAAGATATAAGTAGCACTAGGATTTCTTGTAGCTACTGACTTTTTTACTTGATGCTGTAGGTGTTATTGCTTTGATGAAGTTGTTGAATACCAATGATGTCCATCTGGACAATTATTTCTAAGCACCTAATGTTGCTCTTCATTTATTTCAAGTATTATTTGGTATGTTTCTTAGAAAACACCTTTTGGGCACTATGTTATCCTTCCTCAGCTTTAACAACCTTGTATTGCCGTCATGACTCATCATGGTACTTGTTCTACACCAGGTACTTGTACCAGTATATACTAAATATTACAGGTTCAATTTTTTTCCTTGTAATTAAGAATACGCATTGCTGCTTAGACCAAAAATAACCTCAGCGATTATATTAAGTGTAAGTTGCTTATTTAATAGATTATAGGTCTGCTAGGACCATCTTTTTTCTAATCTTTTGTATCTATAGTTATAGCACCTGAGAAATATTAAAAGAGCAGAGGAATGTGCCATAAATTTATTATAGCGATCTATTCTTTGGCAGTGCTTTGACCTTACTAAGTTGTTCTCTCCTTATAAAATAGGAAAGCCTAAACGAATTCCTTAATTTGTGGATTCTATTGTATCCAGTGCCTCACAGTATAGCAGTTGAGTATTTCTAATCTTCATAAGATAATGCTATCATTTTGAGGACTTTATATGGTAAGTATTTAATATATTACTTTCTTAAGTCAGCACAGAAGTAGACAATATTAGATACCATACTCAAAGAAAGACTTATTATTTGCCATTTTGAGGAAAGTCCTAATAAAATATATTGATTTACATCGCACTTATTTGCAAAGAGTGCTTTGCAAATAGCAACATACATAATTGTCTTAACAACCCAGTGAGATAGATTTTATTTTTAACTCCAGTTTATAGGTGTGGTGACTGAGGCATAGAGAGGTTAAGTAACTTTTTTTTTTTTAAAGGTTTTTTTTTTTGTTTTTTTTTTTTTATTTACGATAGTCACAGAGAGAGAGAGAGAGAGAGAGAGGCAGAGACACAGGCAGAGGGAGAAGCAGGCTCCATGCACCGGGAGCCCGATGTGGGATTCGATCCCAGGTCTCCAGGATCGCGCCCTGGGCCAAAGGCAGGCGCCAAACCGCTGCGCCACCCAGGGATCCCGAGGTTAAGTAACTTACCCAAGGTCACAACAGGAGTCACAATTAAAAAAAAAAAAAAAAAAAAAAAAACACTTGTCTGACTCTGAAGGCCATGCTCTTAACCCTTATACATACCACATACATTCCTATAGTAGGCTATATAACACCCATACATTATCTATATTAGTGTCCTCCTTTTATATCTTTAATACTGATTATGATGACTTGATTTACATTATGAATTTTGAGCATAATGAAAATCCATTTCCAGAAAAGTTAACTAGTATTCATAAGATGACCTTACTAAATTAAAACTAATTTTCCAAAACAAATTTCATGTTTTTTCACTTTGTGTCCCGTTACCTTCAGAGACAGCTCTGGTTCCACTTGCAATAGGCACTCTCTAGTCCCTATACCTCGGGACCTTGGTATTAAAGTGCAAATGATAATCAAAATATTTGGGAACAACAATCTCAAAAAATACACATGTGTTAAAGTAAATTTGTAGGTCGTCTATTTTTATAAAGCTTTAGGTTGATCAGAAATATACTAACTAAAAAATAAGGGCCTGAAAATGGGGACTAGTGGCTTGGATTTGAGCTCTTTATATTCATGCAAAAACAGTAAGTAAGGCTTTGAGCTTCATGAGACAGGTAAGCAGAATGAAACTGACAAACTAAATCCTCAGTGAAATAGGGAAAATATTTTTTCTTCATAATGCTCAAGATTACAATGTACTTTATCTAATAATATTATAGTGACGTTATTATCATTTTGGTATTAGGTCGATGTTTCTTCTTATTTTTTATTTTAAATATTTTATTTATTTATTCATGAGAGACACAGAGAGAGGCAGAGACATAGGCAGGGGGAGAAGCAAGTTCCATGCAGGGAACCCGATGTGGGACTCGATCCCAGGACTCGAGGATAATACCCTGGGCTGAAGGGAGGTACTCAACCACTGAGACACCTAGGCACCCCAATATATATTTTAGCCCTTCGCTGCCAAATATTCAGTCATGATATTTTATTTATCCTCCCATATGTAGTATAAGGCTTTTATGGGAAGAATAATGGCCCAGGTAGGTTCATGTCCTAATCTCAATAGTGTGTGAAAGTTACCTTATATGACAAAAGGAATTTAGCATGTGATTGAGGTCACAGACTCTCAATGGGGGTGATTATATGGATTATCTGAGTGGGTCCAATTTAAGCACACTTTTTCTTAGAAGAAACAAACTTTTCTGGTCAGAGACACATTCATGAAAAAAGGGTCACAGATAAAACATGAAAAGGATTCAACCTGTCATCAGTAATTTTGAAAATGGAGAAAGGGGCCATGAACCAGGAAATAGAAGAAGGCTTTAACTCTGTAAAAGGAAATAAGAATCCTTAGAATTGACAAAGAATGACCATAATCCTACAGATACCTTGATTTTGGCCCAGTGAGACTTGTGTTGGACTTATGACTAGTAGAATTATAATATAATAGAATTGTATTTTCTTAAGGCATTTAACTTGTAGTTATTATAGCAGTAATGGAAAACTAATATAATGGCTCTGTATTATTTTATAGTTCATCTGACAATTTCAAAGTTAAACTAGAATTTTTAGTTGAGTAGGATTCTATAATTTTATCTAATACATAATATAAGGACACTATTATTTTATCTATTGTTTTATCTAATCAATTAATTGCTCTATTCTAATATGACCTAATCATATTATTAAATAAAATAATAGAATCATAATATAATAAGATTACATTGTATTAAGGCCTTTAACTTGTGATTATAGCAGAAATAGAAAATATACTGACTCTATGTTATTTATTTTATTTTATAGTTCATTTAACAATTTCAATTTTAATCTGGAAGTCTATATTAATTATAAAAACTTATTTTTAATACAAAGATTCTCCATATAATAAATTATAGTATTTATTTATTTTTGTTTGGGTTTGTCCACTATGAAAATTGATAAACAATGACATAGGTCATATTATTTATACTTAAGAAAATATAACTCAGGTTTATGTAGGTATAATTACATGCCAAATTATAATTTTAAATTTTTTCAACTTATAGATTTTTCAGACATATTGATTTTCATATACTTCTTTGCTTATTTGTTTTTCTATGTTTGTCCTACTTTTCTTACCTTAGTTGGCTTTATTAAGGTTTCTGTCTCTTTTTCCCTTCTATTAGAGGGAACTTATATATTCTTTCTATTGTTTTTCATATTAATTTGTTATTTTTAAAGTTCAAAATAATCTCTCTTTGCCTTAATCTAGAACAATCCAAATAAAATATTTTTGCACTAATCAACTCAAACCTATTATTCTGGTTAATATTTTATAGTGTTTTAAGTTGTACCATGTTTTAAAATATTCTCAAAATTGTTTATTATTGTCATTGTGATTATAATAAACTGATTATTTAAATTGTTCTATAAGTTTAGATGTTTTTCCTCTGTTTCTCTCAGCTAATTCTTTCCTTTTAGATTTTATTTCCTTCTAACTAGAGTCTATCCTCCAGTAATTCTAGTGTGTGTTCATTGTAGAAAAAAAATCAGCGAAACACAAAAGAAGGCAGTAATGGAGGAAGTGAGGAGCCAAAAGGTACAGGACATATGGGAAAAGGTAACAAAATGACAATAGAGTGCTCTTCCTTATCAGTAACTACACTAAATATAAATGGATTAAACTTTGAAATAAAAAAAGTCATTGATAGAATCGATTTTAAAAATCCAATTTAGGGGATCCCTGGGTGGCGCAGTGGTTTAGCACCTGCCTTTGACCCAGGGCGCGATCCTGGAGACCTGGGATCGAATCCCACGTCGGGCTCCCGGTGCATGGAGCCTGCTTCTCCCTCTGCCTGTGTCTCTGCCTCTCTCTCTCTCTCTCTGTGACTATCATAAATAAATAAAAAAAAAGAAAAAATCCAATTTAGATGTCATCATATGTTTGTTCAAAGTCATAGAATGTCTAATATTAAGAATGAACCTTAAGGGAGACTATGAACTTTGAGTGATTACAATGAGCTAATGTAGGTACATCAACTGTAACAAATGTACTATTTGGTGATGGATGTTCATATGCATGGGTAGGGGGCAGGGGGCATATAATAAATATCTATACCTTCCTTTCAATTATGCTGTGAATCTAAAACCGCTTTCAAGTTGACTTAAAGATCTGATCTAGTGAACAAATAGGCTCAAAGTGGAAGGATGGAAAAAGTATTACATGTAAGAGGTAGAAGAGAAGTGAAGTGGCTACATTAATACAAAAAAAAATACACCTTAATGCAACAATTGCTATAAGAGACAAGGGCAGATATAACATACTGCTAAAAGGGACAATCATTAAGGAGGTATAAAAATTTTAAGTATATATTCTTCAAATAACAGAGCTTCACTATAATAAAGTCAATATTGATTGAACTGAAGGGAGATACAGATAGTTCTGCCCTAATGATTATAGACTTTGATACTTCACCTTAATACTGGATAAAACATCTAGGCAACACATCAGTATGAAAATAAGAACTTGGAAAACATTATGAACCAACTCAACTTAGTAGATACATATAGCAGAACACCTCAACTAACAAGAGTGGAATAACATTATTTTTGAATATACATAGAATACTCTTTAGGAATGAAAATATGTTAAACAACAAAATAAATGTCTAATTTAAAAAGAATAAACTCATACGAAATACTTTCTTCTACTGCAATGGAATGAGCTACAAATCTTAACAGAAGAAAAACTGGAAAATTGAAAAATATCTGGAAATTAAATGACCACTCATTAACAACAAATGGATCAAAGAAGAAACCATAAGAGAAGAGATAACAGTTAAAGACTAATGAAAATAAAAATACAATGTATCAAATCTTAGAGGTTGTCACAAAATACTCAGGAAAATACATAGTTGTAAAAATCTATATTCAAAAAGAAGACCTCAAATCAATAACCTACATTAATAACATACATATTTAGAAATTGGAAAATTAAATCTAAAACTAGCAGAAAGAATAAAATAATAAAGACTAAAGATAAATGAATTAGGGACTAGAAAAACAATAGGCAAGAAATTCAGGAAAACCAAGAGATGTTCCTTTGAAAAAATTTAAGAAAATAAACTTTATTTAGACTGATAAGAAAAAGAGAAAAATAAATAAAATCAGAGATGGAAGTGAATCATTACTAACAGCTTTACAGAAACAAAAAGGTTTATAAGAAACTATTATGAATCATCATATGCCAACAAATTAGATAATCAAGATAAAATACATTTCAGAAACACACAAGTTACCTAAACTGATTAAAAAAATAGAAAATTTATGTCTAAACAGATCTGTAAGAGATTTTATCAGTATTCAAAAACCTCCCAACAAAGAAAAGTTCATGACCAGATGATTTCACTGGTGCTTTCCATCGAACACTTAAAGGACTAATACCAATCCTTCTCAAATTCTTCCCAACAATAGAAAAAGAGAGAACGCTTCCTCATTTATTCTATGAGGCCCACATTACCTTCATACCAAAGCCAAATAAAAATATCATGCAAAAATAAATTTACAGAATAAATTTAATAAAAATGTTAAAATTCTCCATAAAACACACCAATTCCAAAAGCATATTTAAAGAATTATACATCATTACCAAATGAAAATATCCAAGGAATGGAAGAGCAGTTCAACATTAGAAAATCAATCTATGGGATCCCTGGGTGGCGCAGCGGTTTGGCGCCTGCCTTTGGCCCAGGGCGCGATCCTGGAGGCCCGGGATCGAATCCCACGTCGGGCTCCCGGTGCATGGGGCTTGCTTCTCCCTCTGCCTGTGTCTCTGCCTCTCTCTCTCTCTCTCTCTGTGACTATCATAAATAAATAAAAAATTAAAAAAAAAAGAAAATCAATCTATGTAATACACTACTTTAATAGCATAAGGGAAAAATCATTATTATTACACATGACACAGAAAAAGTGTGACAAAACACAATGCACTTTTATGATTAGAAGAAGAAGAGGCTGGGAATTTTCTTCATGATATAAAGGGCATTATGAATAACCCATAGGTAACAATATACTCAGTGGTGAAAAAGTAAAAATCACTGTAAGGGGATCAAGAAAGGATCCCTGTTTTCATGACTCCTATTAAATATTTTACTGAAGGTTCTAGCTAGAACAATTAGGAAAAAAATAAAAAGCATCTGAATTATGAAGAAAAAAGTAAATTAATCTCCATTCACAGATGAGAAGATCCTACATATAGGAAAAAGACAGAACCCACAAGAAAGCTACTAAAGGTAATAAATGAATTTATTGAAGTTACAGTTTACAAGATCAACATACACAAATCAGATGCAATAACAATTAAAAATCCCAAAAGAAAATTAAGAAAAAAATCTTATTTATAATAGCATACAAAAGATTAAAATATCTAGGAATAAATTTCACCAAAGTGGTGAAAGTCTTATATACTGAAAACCCTAAGACATTAGGGAAAAAGTGAAAGACCTAACTAAATCGAGAGGCATCTTATGTCCAGAAATCCTAATGTAGTACTGTTAAGATGTTGATACTATTCAATATAATCTACAGATTCAACACAACTATCAAAATTATAATAGTTCTTTTTGCAGAAATAAAAAATCTGACCCTCAAATTCATGAAAAGCTTCAAAGTGCTCTGAACAGCCAAATCATTCTTAAAAAAAAGAACAAAGTTGGAAGACTCACTCTTCTTTATTTCAAAACTTCCTACAAGTCTACAATAATCCAAATATGTGGTACTCGTCCTAAGGATAGATATACAGACCAATGGAAGATAAGTTAGAGTTTATAAGTAAACCCATTTATCTATGGCCAAACGGTTTTCAGCAAAGATACCAAGTCTATTTAATAAGGAAAGAATAGTGTCTTTAACAAATGGTGCTAAAACATCTGGATAGCTGGATTTTAATATGCAAAAAATATAGTTGGACTCCTACTTCACAGCATATACAAAAAGTAACTCAATATGGATAAATGGCCTAACATAAAGGCTAAAACTATAAAACTCTTAGTAAACTCCTATGAGCAAATCTTCACAACATTTGATTTGGCAACAGATTCTTAGATATGATGCCCAAAGCATAAGCAACAAATAAGAAATAGTAAAACTGAACTCTACCTAAATTAAAAAGTGTTCATCAAAAAACATCATGAAGTAAATGAAAAAGCAACCTACAGAATAGGATAAAATATTCAAAAGTTACATGTCTAATAAGGGTTAATGTCCAAAATATATCCTAAGACCTCCTACAACTCAATAACAAGAAGAAAATAGCTCAATTTAAGACATGGGCAAGGGATCCCTGGATGGCTGAGTGGTTTAGTGACTGCCTTTGGCCCAGGGCACGATACTGGAGTCCTGGGATCGAGTTCCACATGGGGCTTCCTTCATGGGGCCTGCTTCTCCCTCTGCCTGTGTCTCTGCCTCTCTCTCTCTCTCTCTCTCTCTCTCTCTCTAAGTAAATAAGTAAAATCTTAAAAAAAGAAAAAGGACAATAGACTTTCATAGATAATTGCTTCAAAAATATACACACAAGTGGCCAATCATCATATGAAAATATGCTTGACACAGCATTAGTCATTAGGGAAACGTTAATCAAAACCACAGTGAGATAACATTTCATACCCATAAGTATGCTTACAATTTATTTTAAAAAATAAAAATAGGGGTGTGGCCTGGGTGGCTCAGTTGTTTGAGCACCCAACTCTTGACCTAGTGGCTCAAGTTTTAACTTCATGTTCATGAGTTTGAGCCCCACACTGGGCTCAGCACTGGACATGGAGCCTACTTTAAATAAATTAAAAAAAAAATAAAATTAAAAATAAATGTTGGTGTAGATGGCAAAAATTGAAATCCTCACACATTGCTGGTAG